>NC_051282.1:17165571-17190571 GCF_015220745.1 Sebastes umbrosus | reverse complement strand
TACCTATGGATCTACATCCTTCAAAAAAATACGATAAGTTACGTTCTTAGCTCCCAGGAATTAATCGTATTAACTGTCCCCAAAGTCCGTACTGAACTGGGAAAAAGGGCATTCAAGTATGCTGCTCCCTCTTCTTGGAATCAGTTACAAAATTACCTGAATCATGAATGAGAGCTAGTCTCACTGAATGTCTGGAAGTAAGCACATCTGGCTGTAAATGTTTTGGATGCTGATGAATGTGTTTTCGATACCTTGTGATTCTGTAATTTGCTCTTCGTCTTTTTTTTAATATTGCGATGCTTGTTTTATGTCTGTAATCGTGTCACTGTGCTGCTGCATATCTTGGCTCGGAAACTCTTGAAAAGGATATTTTTAATCTCAATGAGTCTTTACACCTGGTTAAATAAAAAATAAAAGGGCTGCAACAAATATTACACATTTATAATTAGCATTTATAAGCAGATTTGAGTCATGGACATAAAATCGTGGTCAGAGAGCCAGAGGTCATACAAAAGGCTTTGAGTGTGAATCAGCAAGGTATGGTGTGAATTTCTAACGTCTGTTTGTTTTGAACCTCAGGAAGTGGCTGCGGTGGACGGTCTGTACAGAATCAGAGTACCTCGTGTTTTCCTGCAGGCAGACAGACCGACCGAGCGGCAGCTGGAAGGTTACCTCACAGCATTTGTCAGAGCCGTATGTATGTTTTCAATGTCTTAAAACGTTAATGCATAAAAAATATATAATTGATCATATATATAATATTCAATGTTTCCACTATAATTCTATTTCAAGCCGTATGTAACTAGATAACCCAAATCTCTCCACATAAATTAAGGATACGTAAGAATAAAGATGAATTCAGACTTGTGTAAAATCTGAAATATCTAGCCAGAGTTAATTCAATAATTCAATAATTTTCTAAAATGAGTGTAATATTGATCTAATAGATTAAACAGCATGATATCTGTCATCTGATATAAATGTGGGTGATACTAACTGGCTAACAGTGGTGTAACTCTAACATGAACCTTTATTCTGCTCTGATCCTCAGTGTGCCATGGTTGAGTCCCATCTGAGCGACGTCATCTCCCTCCACACTGACGTCTCTGGGTACCTCATCGGCGTCTCCATAGTGACGTTACCCGGAGCCTGCAGGGGCACCGAGGTTGAGGATGAAGTTGATCTTGAGGTTTTCAACACCACACTGAGCGTCATGGTTCCTGTCAATGCACCGGGGTCAGTCCTAAATGATGTATTCATGTATTTTCATTTTTCTTCCTTCCAATCTGGACTGCTTATAAAGCTCGCCTGCTTATGGTAGCACATTGTTAGCATCCATATCCGTTGCTGTCTGTATTAGTGAAATCCTCTTGGGAAGCTTTTTCAGATGTCTTTGATTCAGTTCTATTTGCCTTGGCGTAGCAGCTTTACACCATTTCCCCATAGGTAGAACAAGTCTCTCTGCACTGCTCTGCCTTTCAAATACACTATCTGTTTTGGGGTTTGTTTGAATACTAATTGCCAACTCTCTTCCAGACCTGAGACGGCTCTGTACCTTGAACGATTGGATATGGAAACTGAGAAGAAAGGGAAGAATCCACAAGAGCAGAAATCTTTCTTTGCTAAATATGTAAGTACTGAAAACTGCTGATAAGGCCAGCAGGCTGTGCCTAAAGATATACTCTGCCTTCAGTAATTGGGCTCTGATGATTGCAATGGCCCATATAGTTAATGGATACATGAAAATGCTTATTAAGCTCATAATTTTTTTTGCTCGCATCAGACCCACCATAACTTTTTCTATGCATGCAGCACATGTTAAAATATACTATGTAGGTATTTTTTGCCAATATTTGTGGCAGGAAAGTAGGAATGTCTCCTAAAAAGTGGTTGCACATTTGTTTGTTTGTTCTTCCCCTTTTCACTTTGTGGTTTATCAGGGAAAATACCCGTTCTTGTGTGTGTGTGTGTATATCAGGGGTCTCCAACCTTTTTTCCTCTGAGAGCTAATTTGACAAAATGAAAGTGGCCGAGAGCTACTCATAGCACCAACTTTTACATCGCTAATAGCAGACATCATTTTTGTCTTACTTTTATGGTCCCTTTAATAACGTGTCAGCCACCACAGTCATCGCCCCTATTACATTCCCGCAATAGGAGAAGGTTTGTTTGTGTTTTGTTAGGATGTTTGCCGCTAAACAAAGCCTCTGTTGCTGCGTTGAACCTCTTTGTCAGTTTGGTAAACAGAGACTGTTGTCTTTTAAATGTTTTCAGCTCCTTTACCGTCTCTGCTAGTAGACTGCTACCAGCCGCTGTTGTGTCGAATACTGTTTCCCTGTCCATATGTTTACCTCTACCTAAACCTGAACCAACCCTTATCCCTAACCCTAACCAAGGGGGCGGCTATCATTTTGACAGGAGGGAAACGCTATTTGACGGGGGAAACAAACTTCGACATAACACCCGAAAGTCCCATGAAAAGTTGCCGTGGTTACATCTCTTACCGACTGATTCACTGGCGCCGCAAATGAGACACACATGAGTCATTCACATTTGTGGAAAAAAAAACCTCTGTTACCCGTTCCTCATGTAAATAGTATATTTTTTGCGTCACTCGTTTAATTGACATGTGATTGGCAAATAATAATTTTGTGTCAGAAGGGGGCGGGATGTCTGTGTATTTTAATTGGATAGGATGTGTAACAGGTTTATAAAGTGACTTTGTGTCATCAGATTTATGTACATATTCTTTGAACCTTTATCGAGCCACTTAGAAACGGAGCTACTTGTTGGAGACCCCTGATGTATAGGTAACCATGGTTACCAAATTATCTTGTAGGAATACAGGCTGCATGTCGCTTATACAGATCGGGAGATCGCTTTCAATTTATGCTAAAATCATTTATATATTCTCACACAGTTCTGTGGTTGGCCTGCTTTGCTTTCACACAGTAAACAAACCGCACCAGAGTCCGTTTGGAACTGGCCCCAGACCCCCCTTTTTAGGTGGTCTTGGGCCCAAAAAGGGTGGACCACACCAGAGTTTGACAGCTGTCACACCAGCCCAAGCCCAGCTCTGTACAACTCCTGCCATACTTTCATAGTCATCCAACATTATCCTGCCTACAAAGTTACATTTTAAAATTTAGTAACATGAAAATTGGTCGTCTCTGACATTTTGAGCTGTCAGTTGGAGTCAGCTCCGTGTTTTTGAAACATTCCCGCAGAGAAGCCGGGCTTGGTTCGTCTGAGCTCTTTTTATGATCTCTGTGCTATCGTGTGTATTTTTCTGTGTTCAGTGACCTGTGTTGACTCTGTGCTGCATCCAGTGACAGTGTGCTGACTTGGTGCTGTGCTGTGTTGCAGTGGTATTTGATTCTGGGAGGTGCAATCTTCCTCATGGTCACCAATTCAGCACAGCCCCCAGCAGGGGGAGGCAGAGAGCAGAGCTGATTCCCACTGAAGTACTGTTTTCTTACTTGTGGCTTGTTCTGTCCTTCTTCTTCCTCTGTCAATTTATCTATTTAACTTCTAAGCAACATGACCAACTAAACCAACCCCCCTTGTCTCCCTCTTGTTCCCTCATTTCCGCTCTTTAAGTTTTTTTTCCAGGTTCAATGCCAAATACATTCAGACAGACTTTTCCTTAATTCAAATTACTTTATATGAGGAAGCCTCCATGCTAAACCATCAAGAAATCCTAAATTTTAATTGTCAGTGTGAATATGTTGAGCATGTGTTTGGTGTTGACCCTGAGGTTTCTTTTTTATTCTTCACACTCTCACCCACTTTTAACTTTTCTTCTGTTCAGAAAATAAATAGATGCTAATCTGGGATGACCAATCTGGGACTGATCTCTGTGATCACAGTTTAAATTTGTTGTCTTTCAAACAAATATTGTTGTATTTACTTCCATTTTTCTTTCTTGTCCTCTCCAGTGGATGTACATCGTGCCGCTCGTTCTCTTCCTCATGATGTCTGGCGCTCAGGACCAATCAGGTGGAGGAGCCGGAGGTGGAGCAGCCAATGGAGGCGGCCGGTGATCAACACACAACAGCTTCTTCTTCTTCTTTTCTTTTTGGTGAACATTTCCTGAACAATAATTCTCTTGAGCAGATTTTAATTGCTGTACATAATGCTATTTAAGTAGGATAAATGTCTGTCACACACAACTTAAAATTGTACAGCATAGAAGAGATATTGTGCCCTGCAGATGACTGCATTTTTAATACTTATATGAAAATAAAGTATTTATTACTTGACCTGCCTTTTTTGTATGTCACTCAGACTCAAGAGTTTTAGACTCTCAGCCATAGGTCCCGTTTTACTTTGAGGCTCAAATTTAGTTGTAACACCAGAAACAGTAGGCAAGGCAAGACAAATTAATTTATGTAGTACATTTCATACCCACAGTGCTTTACAGATTAGACTAGATTACACAAGAAACGAATAATAAAAGCAAGCAAAAGCACACAGTAGAAGATTCTGAAAAAGTTGAATCTGTAATATAAAACTCTAAATGAAATAGACATACATAGGCAGCAGTGTTAGTAATCAGAAAAAGGTCTGATAGTGAAGGAAAAACAATATTTATGAGATGCCTACATATGTAAATAGTGATTAACCATGATTTTTAGATGATAATATGCCCTTGAATGAAATTAAATAAAGTCACATGAAAGTGTTGGCGGTGTTTATCTTTTAGTATTTAACTTAATGGTTCTTTCTCCTGCACACCTGCCACACAGGAAACACACATTTCATTGCTGTTAACAGAAAGAGGTGGCCCAACTCAAGGAGGCCTGTGATGCAAACAAGATAAACATGTATTTTATCTAATTCCAGTAAACAATGGCCTGTTCCTGACTGGTTTCCCTCACTGAACCACTTCTGTGTCAGTTTGCCACATTTGAACTGGAAAGCCTCCACTCGGCTGTTTAATCCTTTTGAATACAGTCGGGGGTTTAGCCCGTTGGGATAAGAGCAGCTGCTGCTATCCCCCAATAAATGTCAACTGTTGTGGTAGTAAATATTGTTTATATAAACACCATACACAGAAATATTTTCCTAATATTCCTCCAAATGCTTCATGCATGTGTATATCGACTGTTTCTAGCTTCCTGTTGTCTCTCATCCCTCCTTTATTCAGCATCCTCTGATGTATTCCAGACCTTAACATTTTCATAAATCTCTCAAGAATTTTTCAAATAGGTTTGCTCCCAGAATCAAACCAGAATGTTAAATTGATTTATACATTAATAATTTAAATGTATTTATTTGATTTTGTATTTTAAAATGTATATCTAAACATAGAAAACACAAAACATTTCAAGCAATCATAAAAACACAGCGGACTACTAGATCACAGTCTGAGTGGGAAGGCTGTTTTTGCTTTACTTTTTTTATTGCATGTTATTTTATTTCTATTTCAAGCCAGGAGCCACTCAGGACCACACCATCTGTTATTCCATCACCGTCTTTTAGGTGTTTATTCTGCACAGAAAAAGCACCGTCTTTAACACAGAAATGAACAAAAGCAAGTCAAATCTTTGTAAACCAAACAATTATTGTACTTTAACTAAAAGAATAAAAAATAGCATTGAGCCCCATACCTTTAAGACAGGAGCTGATGTTTACTGGGAAGATTTAAATGCAAGGTCAAAAGGGCAAACATTAAATCCTACAAAAGCAAGCTACTTGTACCAGACAGTCTAGTCCAAACTAAAGGGCGACCTCCAGTCTGCCAGGGATCCTGACATTTGTGGGGGAGCCAATGTGGACATCTTTTTCTCCGCTCCATGCTATTGCCACCTATCTGTGTATTTATAATCATGAGTCAGGAAGAGAGATCACAGATTCAAAACAGCTTTAGGAACAGAATGTCACAAAATCCCTGTGTCAACATCGCCTATCCTCTTCCTCACATCAGTCAGTCAGTCTGGCTGTTTTTAGTCCCCGTGTCAAACTGTGAGGAATATCCTCTTATTTTAGGAGGCTCAGCACTGAGCTTCAACACTTCAGTGCCTTCTGGCCCCGTCCAATCACCAGCCAGGCCTTTCTCAGAACGACCCGCCGTCCCGCTCTGTGGTTGCTCTTCAATGTTCTCTTCTTGCTGTACAACATGAAAAATAAGGTGATAACAACAGCTGAGGGAAACGGGAGAGTTAGAATGAAGCGAGCCGGACGCCAAAAGTCATCAGTTTGTAAAGAGATCTGCGTCTGTCAGGTGGGGGGGGCGGGGGGCAGAGGTTAGACCGAGAGAGAAGCTGTATGTTTTCATGTGATATCATCAGATTAACATGTTTTGAAAGGTTTACTCCCAAACAGTCTTCTTCAAAAAACTCAACAAGCTCAGCTATTTAACTTTCAGCAGAAACCCTGATGAATCATGAGAGGCCTATCAGCAGGGACGGTGATGTATGTTCATCTACCAGGAAGCTGGGGGACATGAGACACATGATTGTGGTGATCTTTAGGAATGGAATCATGTGTGTTTGCAGTTACACTGAGACCACACACACAGTAAACACATGTTGCTTCCAACGAGTGTACAACAGACGACAGGCTAAAAGTATCATACACCTAAACATAACAATGTTACATCCAAGTAAAATGGACCTAATGACAAATTATAGTATTAGAATGACAATGCAATAGGATTTAAAAAGCTGCATGTTTTTCATCAAGTAACGTACCACTCTGCCACAGCTTCTCCATGGCCTTCAAAAACCATGATAAATCTCTTTTTGACATGTCTGTTGTACCGAAGAGAGAGTGCAAACCGTGCTATCTATCCACGTTTATTGATTCTATTTCTATACATCTTTGCCAGAAGTAAGTTTGAGTCATTTACACATCGATTGGAGTTGTGTATTTGGGAGATGCTCCGGCCGAAGTCTTACCGGATGATCGAACAACGTCTGACAACTCCCCACACCTTTCTGACGTGAGAATTGGGGGACTGACAATCGATGGTGCACCCAGTTCAAGTAGTGACTGGCCAGCTGTGCAAAGGTGAGAAAGTTGGTTTGATCTTCTCTCTCTAGCTCTCTTTTTCTATTTCTGTCAGTCTGAACAATCGAGTGCAACATTATGAATGCCTTCCAGGAAAAATAGTCCCTATATTTAAACAATTATCACGTCTTGCCCCTCTCTATGATGGCCGGCTTTTCATCCTGCCTTCAAGTGTGTCCGCTCTATAAACCCTACGCACGAAGTAGTTCTTTTTTTAGCATATCCCCACCTTAAAGCTGCAGTAGGCAGTATATTTTTGGCATCATTGGGCAAAAATTCCATAATAACCTTTCAGCATATTGTAATTCAAGTGCTCCGAGAGATAACTAGACTTCTGCACCTCCTCATGGCTGTGTTTTCAGGCTTTAGAAAATCTAGCCCGTGACGGGAGACTTTGACCAATCACAGGTCATGTCATTGAGGGAGCGTTCCTACTGGCTATGCTCCGGTCATGTGACCAGAATTTG
This sequence comes from Sebastes umbrosus, assembly GCF_015220745.1. Taxonomy (NCBI): domain Eukaryota; kingdom Metazoa; phylum Chordata; class Actinopteri; order Perciformes; family Sebastidae; genus Sebastes; species Sebastes umbrosus. Next base: position 17,183,090 of record NC_051282.1, on the reverse strand, counting down.
GCGTTCCTTCACCAGATTTCGCAACGGCGGCGCAAACTTTTTCATTTTACAGCTAAACCATGCACTACAAGATGATTCTGAAAACATCTGAGGCAAGAAATAGGCATTAACGTAACATAATATTGATTCATATTTGATCAGCGCTGCCTAGTTTGACCGTTTGGTCGGAGTTTGTGAGTGAATGACAGCCGGCTCTCATGGACGGCAGCTGGACAACGGACCAGATCAGATCAGCTCTTACTGCTTGTTTTCCTCGGTGTGTGAAATCTTGCAGATGCCGTTAGGAGCACCAGAGGACAAAGAGGCACATGATTTTTTTCATGTTTCATGTACCACTGTCATATAGCGACCATTTTATAAAAATAACTTTTTGTAATCATATTTGCTCCAATCTCGCCTACTTCAGCTTTAACGCCGAAACTTAACAGAACACACGGCTCGCCGCAATGATTATATTTTTCTGTGGCCAGGAGGCGTGCTCATGTGTTTCAGGCCAGAAGAATTCCTGTCAACATGTCACAGGACTGTGGGTATTCTCTGGCCGCAATTCGCCACCAAAAGTTAAACCACCCCCAACTTTTAGTTTGGCCACACTTTGCTGTAGAATCAAATGACCAAAACTGAGCTTGCCCGCTGCAGCTTTCCATAGACACTGCATGGCAGCTCGCCGCAGGCCGCACTTCGCCACAGCTGTGGTGTGTTTTCGCCGCAAGTCAAATTACTCCGTCTCCTTTAAGCTCAGATCTGGTGTCTACCAACTCTTGAGAAAGTTATCTGCCTCTTTAGCCACTAAATGTTCCACTTTCTTCATCAGTCTACAGAGATGGGTGTTGATTCTCAGTGGATTCAGTACTACTGAACTAACTGCAACCCTTTAACCCCACCAGGACACATTTTAATTCACTGTTGATGTAAAAACTATTTGGCTTGACGTCATTGTGCAACCTTGGTTTAATCACTGTAATGAAATTAGATTGTGGTTAAAGTAACCTTTAGCCTGTTCATACCAGCAGCGTTTTTATTTATTTATTCATTCATTCATTTGAAACTTTATTCAACCAGTCAAGTCAATTAAAAACAAATTCTTATTTACAATGGCGGCCTGGCAAAAGACGAATCCCCTTGCGGGAAGAGCTAAGTAGGTTAGGCTTTTTCCTCCTCTCACAAAGCAGATGAAACTACTTGTCTCCTTCCTGTCGTTGCATCCTTGGCTTTACTCAAGGAAATGAACATCATATGAGGCTCTGCTCCTTACTCCAGCCACACACATTTAAACTGTCCTTAGCACACGTCCTGTTGTCAAAAAGGAATGCAGAAAATACAAACTAAAATGCAGAGGCCAGCAGAGGCTGTAAATCATTTGAAATGGTATGTGAATCATTTGAAATAATTGAATACTATGTAAACCCGTAACAGTTAAGTGACAAGATGGTGCTCTCATGGTTTTAACAACATGGAGAAAGGATATTAGGTTAATGATAATATAGTGAAATATTGCAGATGAAAGCATGATGGCAGACGGAGGGAGAGGTTACATACATGAAATAGGCTGCCGCTTGCATAGCAGCAGTTACTCATAAATCTCACGGCTCTCTGTCGCCTGGAGACCACCAATGTCAGCATGACAGCATGTGACAGGCAGGACAACCCCCCTCTCATGACAAGTCGTGATTTAGGAGCAGTCACAAGGTTTATGATGCACTAAAGCTGAGGGGGCCTGTTGATTTTGGCCTGTCGTTGTCACGCTGTAAATCTGGACACTTAAACCATGCACGCTTCATTAACGATGCTCTATGACTAAAATATTATGTCATAATATAATATATAGTATGTCATGAGGAATTCTACTTCTCATAGCTGCTGTGGCTTTATTAGGAGAGGAACGATCAGTGGTGGAAAGTAACTAAGTACATTTACTCAAGTATAATGTCGAGGTGCTTGTACTTTACTTTATTATCTCCATTTTCTGTTTCTGCTTCTACTCCACTACAGTTCAGAAAGAAAAATTAAATTTTTTACTCCACTACATTTATTTCACAGCTAGTTACATTTCAGATTAATATTTTACATAAAGCATATACAGTATGATAAGCTTATAAAATACAACACAAAGATTAAATCAGTGGTTCCCAACATTTTTGACTTGTGACCCCTTACAAGAAAGCACTGTCACGTTTCAACTCTAAACTATCATTGTTTCATTTAAAGAGGACCCTTTGTGCTTTTTCTCTTTTCTTTAGTGTGTTATATAGGGGTTTTTTTGCATGTAAAAGGTCTGCAAAGTCCAAAGCCCAAGGAGCTCAAAAAGAGTGTTTTGTGAAAATGAGCAAAATAGGTTCTCTTTAAATAGGTTTGTAGCCCAAAATCTTTTAGTTTTTTTAATATTTCACTAAAAGTTCTTGCAGTAGAACTTAGTTGTATTCTTCTTTCCTCTCCCATTAATCATCTCACAACCACAGAGATTTATCTGGTGACCCTTAGAAGGGGCCCGACCCCTAGGTTGGGAACTACTGGACTAAACTAACTGTATATAACGTAGTTAAAACTAGCTCCGCCCTGAGCAGCTACAACAGTAAAATGCATCTGGTGCATCCATGTAATGTAATATATAATAATATATCCGTCACAGGGGCCAACGAGTACTTTTACTTTTTTTTTTTTAACCAAGCTTTTTATTGTTACCTTAAGAAAATGACTACAACAACCTAAACCATAACAAATCAAGCAATATGTACATATGGTAACAGATAGTAACTGAAAAAATTATCATAATAAAAAATAAATAAGAAATGTAAAAAATATAATATATAAAAACTATAATAATAATAATAATTATTATTATTATTATTATTATTATTTAAAAAAAAAAATAATAATAATAATAATAAAAATAATAATAAATAAATATAAATTAATAAATAAAAAAAAATTCTCACACCACTTTCCCAGCACCTACTTATATCTCTGTGGTCCCACCCCCAAGAGTACTTTTACTATTGATACATTTATCTGATAATACTTCTATATTTTTACTGGATTTTAAATACAGGAATTTTATTTGTAATATAATATCTTTACATTGTTGTATTGATACTTCTACTGAAGTAAAGAATCTGAATTCTTCCACCTCTGCATTATTCACAATAAGTTATTAACAGCAGTTGTTTCGGAGACTTGAGTGGAATAAACACACAGTGTTCATAGTGAGAGCCGCTGAACACACTAGTGAGAGGAGGTGAGAAGGAAGAAGCACCTGCTGCGTCAATCAGAGTAGAGTTGAGAAAACTACCAGGAGAAGTCCCTGAAAAGCATCCCAGCAGGCCTCCACACATTACATCCTCACACTTATTGTATCCCCCACGCCCAATCATGCTATACATGTCACCATATAGCACCACCATGTTAACGTGTAATGAAGTAACATGATGAAAGGGCATTTAATGGGGGCCGGGGGGGTCGTTGACTGTATAATGTTATGCATAGCGCCCCTTAAACACACCCAGGGGTCAGGGTACTATTTAAGCACTCTCACTGACAGCAGTAAGCAGCAGGTGTTGAAATTAGTTTTCATGCCTCACACGGAGCATATCTGGTATTATAGGAGTCGGCGATAAGTGGTAGTTACATTTCATTAAAATTCTTCTTCTGATAGCACTCTTTCTCATGACAGGGAGTTATTTCCTATTAACTTGTATCAATTAAGACGAAACCCTCCAAACATTATCTGATTCTTTATTGCTTTTCATTTGGTGAGCATGTATTACTGACTGTTGTTGCTAATAATAAGAGACATCAGACTCTTCTCATTACCAGGGCGTCAAATACCGTTGCTTTGATATTCAATACCGCTGCACAGGGCACCATTAAACGGCAGTATAACGGCAACTCAGAGAAAGTGCTGTGGTCACGTATTTTAAAGAGCGAAAGAGACACACAGAGCGGGTAGGTCAAACAACACAGAGCTTTCATCCAGGAGACCACTGTTCGTCTCCCGTCCTGCGTTACGTTTCACTTTCACGTTACAATCAGCTGTTTGTTCGTGTCCAGTGTAAAAACATAGTCATTATAAGCCCAATGTTGTTGTTTTCCTAAACATAACTAAGTGATTTTGTTGCCTGAACCTAAGGAATTTCTTTTGTTTAATTCACAACATTAAATACGTGTTTACTGCAGCTGGAAAGAGGCACCGAGGGGTTTGAGTAAGCGTCAGTATTTGATGATTCGGGATGAAAACGTGTTGCAGGCATTTATTCAAGTACGTACAATGTTGACATATTTGTACTTTATTTGAGTATTTCCATTTTATGCTGCTTTATATTTCTGCTCCACTACATTTGCCTGATAGATACTAAGGATTTTACATAAACTTATTATATGTAGTTCTCCTACACGCTTGACACACTGGAGAAGTTTCAGTTGGTTGCAATCTGCAACCTCACTGCTAGATGCCGCCAAATCCTACACACTGGTCCTTTAACTACCAGACAGTAAAGTAGGTACAATTAAACAACCATTAAAATGCTGCTTACAGTTCATATTAATGTCACAAATCCTCCTCAGTTGTGTGTCACATTCTGCCACTCTGTCCCTCCCTCCAGCCACACTCCCACTGTTCCAAACCCATTCAGTGTTAATCTTTACCTGTCCACCAGATGTCATCCCAGATCCTGACACTCCCATCTGCCCTGCAATCACCTCGGTCTCCTCACCTGAGCTTCTCCCCACCTGCACCTCATTCCCTCGTCAGGCCCCTTCTATGTTGTTTTCAAGCTTCTGTTACATGAACCTTAGCTTTAACCTTGGCCTTGGACCTTGCACCTGCCTGCCTGTAAGCCCATATACACCTTCACATTGTACTGTCCATGATCGTCTGCATTTCCTCCTTCCTCTGCTGCTCTAATTCACCCCTGTGACAAAAGTGCTGGCACTAATCCAACAATATAAATTATATAATATAAAAGTTTGAAAGGTGCCATTCTGGTTCATGAGTCATTTTACTTTTGAGTACATTTATTGATAATACTTTTAGGTCCCGTTTACTGAGAGTGAGCGAAATCTCATGAACACCACCTGATAGCAGGTGTTTTGTTGTTTTATGTCTTGTCTATTTGATCCTTAAAGGTTCTTTATACGATATCTAGAGCATTAATATAGCAGCAAACAACTATTGTCTAAGATATAGAGGAGTAATGTCTACCTGAGCAGAAGTCACTCTCCCTTTGTGTGTTGTAATCAGAGCTTTTCCTCCCTCTGTTTACATCGTCGGACCGGCCGTCACCATGTTGAGAGCCGTGCGGAGGCAATAGATATGCTCTGAATTCCGTGTTTAGCACCTTCTAAGGCTTAAAGACCTACTAGCTTTTTCTCATGCAAATGTTAGTTTAACTTATTGCAAATGTATACATTTGTTTGACATTTGTTGATGATATTTTTTATTGTGGTGCAGACACGATATGGATCTTGTGTGTACAAGACATTAGATCCATCTTGAGCGCACAAGATCCATATCTAATGCCAACAAGATAATAACATGCGCTACAAGATTAAAAATGATATTTTTGGACTGCAGGGCCTCCGCAGAAATATTTCTAAATATTATTTCACCCAAGCTTCACTGCCCCTACCCGGGCATTAGATTAAGTAAATAAATTAAATTGAAGAAGCAAAAGATCTATGTATTTAATACTCATTGAAACCAGATTAAGTGCTTTACATGGAAAAGAAATTGAAATGTTTAAATACTTTCCAACATTTATATTTAAGAATTGATCTTTTTTCAATGTTAGTATGAAATGTGGGAGATAAAAGCCAAAATAATGACGCCTTCATTACAAATGAACTTTGTGCTCAATTAAAAGTGGTTACTTGAGACGACTGGTAAATGTCAGCAACATCTGCGCGCACAGTTACAAGCTGTTATTTTCAAGCCCTGACCACACCAGCACTTTAGTACTCTTTGCCCCAACTTCTCTGCCAGCAGCTGCTGATTGATCGCATCCGAGCTTGTCGACAGCTCTCGGTGAGTAGCTGGCTGCCTTCTTAAATACTGACTCCTCCCATACAGACACAAACACCTATAGCTTGTGTCAGGGTCAGTTTTAGCTGCAGTTTCAAAATCAGCGGCCGTTCGTTCTTGGGTCAGAGATCATCATGTTGCCAAGGTGACAAAACAAAGCATAAACTGCATGTACATGAATTCAGGCACCAACATCTCTAAATATTCCAGACATGTGGGCTCCACCTTTGACCCCCCACATTGCTGTAAAATTATCTTTCCATAACTCAAATTAGTTTGACATGAATGTGTTTGTCGGATCTGGGGTGTGTGCCTCACGCACATGCTCAGTCCATGTGTATGCAAAAGAGCGTGCATACTTGGAATATACTGGGCATTTGCTCGTCTCCACCTATCTGATCCCTAGAAAGGATCCAGAGTTTCATGTGACAGGACCGTCCCTTTGGGTGACCATTACATCCCACCAAAACCTTTACCCATCCCCTCCCTCCCACACACACACACACTCGTTCCCCCCCCCCCCCTCCGCACCTCATTTGGAAGTCAATAAGAGAGACCCTCCAGAGACTCTCAGCCACACTATCACAAGATCTCCCCGATTGATGCCAGTCAGCGCCGTGAGCACCAAGGAAATCATGCCCGTGCCCAAGAAAGCAGGTAAGAAACCATCCACACCTGAGTCTCTAGGGGGGCCTGTGAGGGACATTACAGAGTGAATGCATCACTTGTGCGTCATTTAGCATCGATACAATTAGCCTTCGCACTTATATTTCTTAGTAAAGATAGAAGTTAAAATATGTTATACTTTATTACAATTTAAGGATGTAATGTGTTTTTTTATAATTCTCTGATTGAGTAAAATTTTTGCTTTTGCTCAATACGTGGCCTCTTAAACTAAGCTCAGATTCTCATTTTCGTACTTTCCAAGATTTTTATCTTCTCTTCTTCTGCACTGAAATGAATTTGAAATAATAACTCCTTTCTTATTATTAGCAGCTTTAGAGCATCAGAGAATTCATAATCACAATCATAGTAGTTTGTTATGTTCTCTCTCTTTGTGCAACACTATTTGTAAATGTTCAAATCTTTGTCACCGCTTTAGCAGAAAAGTTATTTATTGCTTTTCACACTCTTTTATCATGTACTTCATATGCTGTTTATTTGATGCTATTAAGCCACCTCATGCTGACCATCCCTGTAAGTCAGCACCTCACCTTGGATTCTGCCAGTTTTTCTCTGGATCATCACTCATGTCAACAACGTGCATTAATGATCCTCTCCAGGAGCGGTTATGGTTTCCTCTGCACTTGTGCCATCACTTACTGAATTCGTCTTAATGTTTTAGCCTCATCTGCGGTTTCAGAGCTCGTATATCTGTCTTGTTTCATGACGCGCCTCTCTCAGCTCTGCCACTACTGCTGGTAGTTCTTCATATCAACATCTATTGTCCCTCTCTTGCTTCTTCTGGGTATTTCTAATCCATGCTCGGTGCTTCCATAACTCAGACACCCCCCTACTCCCCCTCCCAACTCCCGGCTCCAATGTTACTAATCCCTCCTCTGGCAGTGGCAGTAATGAAGTGTGAAATGCTGAACAGTGATTCAAGTCCCAAAATGTTAAAAAAAAACATTGTGTAACATACGGAATCCCGTCCTCTGCACTTAGATGTCTCCTTAAGGAATTTGAAATATCAAAACTTTGTCACCATAACTGATAGATAGTAAACTAATGTGATCAGCTAACGTTGGTTGCACTAAAATACACTAAACATAATTGAATAATGTATTTAATGTGGCAATTCTGTGCAGGAGCCCCCAGGAGGATTCACATTTTATAGATCAGTCCCTTTTGTTTTTGTACCAGCCCTTCCTCTTGAATTCTTCCTTTTCCCAGAATCCTTCATCCATCTGTCTCGCCATGTGTTTTACTTCCTTCCCATCTCCACGTCACATGTGCGCAGGGCTTCCAGCCAAGGATTCTTGACAGGAACCAGAGGGATGAGCCGGGGGCCCACGCCAACTATGTTCTTCTCTATCCCTCCACCTCATCTCACTATCTTCTGATCTTGCAGTCTCAGTGGGATGTTTTGAACCTGATCCGCACAGATAATGTAGCTCTGTCCCACTGTGAGGGGAATCTGGGGATGGAAAAACGGCCGTCCAAAGCAAACAACCTCATCAAGATCCAACGTTGACCTTTTGGCAGGCTGTTCCTTTAAACATGTGCTCGGGAGGACGTAACTTTTTGTATCTTCTCGTTGCTGTGATTCCACAGAGATCTTTTGTCCTTTTGAAGTTACACACTAATCCAGCTCAGTTACTTGACAGTTTTTTCTCCATCAGCTTCATCATCCAATATCCCTGACTTGATTCATGAGGTGTCTTCTTTATGGTCCCTCTGCCTTTAAATATTCCAAAGCCTCAGACCTCACTCGTGCATCCTACTCCATCTCCTCCGTGTCTTTAATGCTGTGATGTCAAATCATCAATCATTTCGACGAGGCGTTTATCTCTGCGAGGCTTTCCTGTTGATCCCGCTGAGCTTGGACAGGCATCCGCCAGGATTTAACCTTCACAACGCTGACTGATCTCCAATCACCTACCACACTTACTGCCAGCCTGATATCTCACTCCAAGGTCGCCTGAGGTCAGGGTGATCACCTCATTCCCCTCAGATAGAAGCCAGAAACATTTTACACATTTGGAGATGGATATATTATACGTCTGTCTTCTCATCTATCCTCAGTAATTCTTCTTAATGCCTGGATTGAGTCAACACTATTCCCCAAGACGTGTCTCACCTGCTGCGTTCCTTTATGGACGAGATCAGGACAGAGAGACGGATGAAGTGATCTGTCACCAGCGTCTTTCTGCTCCAACAATCTCTAAAGGCAACATGACCTTCACTCTCTGTCCTGCCAAATCTGTCCTCCTCTCCTCCTGCTCTGTCCATCTGCTGGTCAGATTGACGCCGGGCCTGCTGCTGAACTCAGTGAGGACACGTGGACAATCTCCAAAATCTGCTCTGTAATTAGACCCTTAAGCCTCAGTAGGGTCCAATTAATATTTCTGCATGCCCAGTCAATTATCACATTTTCTGGTCTTAGTGGCTTCAGTCAGGTAATTGTGTTCGACATAATGGTCTCCTGCATAACAGTAAGGCCGTATATATATTTAGATTTTTAATTACGGCGCAGTATTTTAGACTTTTAAAGGGGCAGCCGAGGATGTCTGCCTTTAAAGCTTAAAGTTGGCCCTCTCACAACACATTCGGCACACTTAGAAGAACCGCAGGCTAACACGATTCGGGGAAAGCAACGCCACCCCCTTGATCACATCCTGCAGATGTTATATACCAGACTCCCGATGTTTCCTCCTGGTTGTAACGCTGCTGGTGTCCCCAGCTGAGGGTCAGGCAGGCTGAAGAGGTTATGTTTCCTCAGACTCGCACATGTCACCTGATAAATCATCCCACCTGAAAGACGCTGACAGGAGCACCAGACATTAAATGTCAGAATATGCAGCACGTAACTGCTTTGATTGGACTATTACTGTACAATAATATGGCTTTTTACAATAATGTAAATGTCATGTAGTGATTGGTTGTGCAGGGTTATCGCAGGTCATATAGCTTTTTAAATCTGTGACTTTAAAGCTAATTTCTTTGTGCTCTTCCTGAGAGGGTGAAAACTTTATCTGATGGTATTTTATCCTGATTATCATCTGCTTCCATTCTGTTCAAACTGTTTTTTATTAAATCACTAACAAAGTGAACTATAAGCAACCACAGTTATTGTTGCAAGAACAACCTTAAACCATGTGGCACTCCAGCATTTCACCCGCAAATTGCCAAACGTTGTTTAAACCCACAAACATTTATAGATATTTAAAGGGTCAGAATGTAGTATTTCTATTAGCAGAAATGAAATATAGAGTAATATTAATAAGAACGTTTTCATTAGTGTAAAACCACCTGAAAATAAGAATCGTTGTGTTTTTTAGTTTAGAATGAGCCCTTTATATCTACATAGGGAGCAGGTCTCTCTTCACGGAGTCCGCCCTGTTGCTCCGCCATGTTTAGTTGCCCAGAACGGACAAACCAAACACTGGCTCTAGAGAGAGACTTTCGTGTTTTTAATGTTACCTGAAGGCCACAGTGGTTCTCTGACACACTTGTGCAACTGCGGTAGAATATAAAACCGTGGTACGGTCAGCCGCAGTCTGACTTTGTTGCTCCTAAAGTAGTGTTATTATGGTAAGGATGGCCTCTGAATGAGGTGAATAGCGTTACCACGTATTTGCACTCAACGGCTCACGTTACCACAATCCTGGAAAGGGAGGAGTGAGCGGAGGTGTACTCAGTTGGCTGCAATCTGCAACCACACCACTAAATGCCATTAAATCCTACACACTGTCCCTACACAAGAGAAAAGCATATGAAATGACAATGTAGAATCTGCTGGTATGATATAGCAATAAAACTATGTGATCTTGGGTTTAAATATTTCTCTTAATTTAACCAATACATATATTCAATGAGAGTTGGAACAAGCTGATGCAGAATCATATATATGTGATATTCTCAAACTCAGTGAGAACTGAACATTTAACATTAAAAACTGGTGGTTATAATATGCCTTATATTAAGTATAGAAAGCCTGTTCTCAGGCCCACTAATGCATTTACTACACAGCATGAGCTATATGGAAATCACACTTTGAAGCGCCCTTATATGGAATCAGGAGAATTGAGGCTGTTCTGTCTAAATTTGGCAATAGCAAAGGACACAGAAAATGAGCTAATGTGGTGATGTAACATAATCTGGTAGTTGAGTAAGAGCGATGAGTTAGTTATCCGTGTGAAATGTGAGAAACAGTAACTTGAGCGTGGAAAACTTATTTATGCAGAGGGGGGACAGATGATGACCTGACCGGCCAGTATTGGATCACAGTTTTCTCCGAATGTCAGAAGACAGAGTGACTCACAGACTGGAGGAGGAACAAACAAACAAACAGAGATTATACCCACTACATGACAAACATGCCCGCGGCGGTGTGAAGTAACAGCATCATACAGAAATACTCTGAGAATTAGACTCCCTGCTGTCAGTGGCAGGGATGTGTGTCCTCCTCAGATGGATGCTACGGCCTCCAGATTCCTTATGTAGAAACCTAAAACCCACATAGCACACATCCTCCTCTGTGATCTACTGTATATGTTGAGAGTCGTAGGTGATTTACTGTTGATCAACCGCAGCCTGACGGAAGCATTGATGAAGGGAGAGGCTACAGAGGAAGATGAGAAGCTTTAAAGGAGCTGACTGAAGTTTACTTGTCGGTGCCACCCTGAAGAGTGTTGAGCATTAAAGAAATGTGTTAAAGAAGTTCATATGAGGCCATCAAACATATTCTATATACAGTGGTGGAAGAAGTACTCAGATCCTTTGGCCTTTGATCAAGAATGGTGTATAGACATTTTTACATTATCTTATTCACAAATTTTATTATATTTAAATTGTACAATTTTATTCTATTTTGGTTTTATTAATAAAATAACAATGAAATAGAGTAGAATTGTATTGTTATTTTATAATGACATTTTCATTGCATTTAAGTTGTAAACATTTTATTATATTTAATCATTATTTTATTTATCACTTATTTTATTGTATATAAGTTGTATACTTTTATTCTATTTTATCGTTATTTTATTAGTCACTTATTTTATTGTATTTAAGTACTTACATTACATACATTATTATATATATTATTGCAGTGAAATGACACTCTATGTTTTTCTTTTGCAGGAAGAAAGAACAGCAGTGGTGTAGAAGGTAAAGAGCATCATGGTGTATTACTCTTCGGAGGTCTTTATTGTACATCACCAAAGAATAAAGAGAACTATTCATTACTTTAAATAGATGGTGTCATGTAAATGTGATTATCCATTCATGATAAAGTTGAATATTATTATTCCCTTTTAATTCTCTTATTATCTCTCCTCAGAGAACCTGCCGCCGCCATACGAGCCAAATATCCCTGAACCCACCACCAGGGCTGACTTCATGAAACGTAACGGTTTTTTCATTTTGTTTTCATTTTAAATGTCATATGTAAAAAAAAAAAGAAACCAGTTTTGATACTAATTGATGCCACACAACATGAAGTCAAGCTATTAGTGGAAACTAGAGTGTGGAGTCTTTAGTGTGCAAAGATAAATATAATAAATTAAACAAAAAACTATTTAGAAAGTAAATATTTAAATTCAGGTTTAAGGCAATAATTCATCTTTAAGAAATAATAATTAAATTAAATTATTTATTTATACTAATAAATGTAATGTAAACACTTTTGTTTCCTGGGTCATTTGAACACAAATTGAATAAGCCTAGTTAAATGTAAATATAATAATACATTTTTCCTCTCAGATTGGCTGCCGCTTTCTCTGGATGATAAAACTGCACAGAAACTGTTGTGGATTTCAGAGGGCGGGGCCAAGGTGGCCCGCACGTCAGATGCAGTCTGCCCATATCCCAACAGACCTGAGAGATATGAACACTCTCCACAGGTAGGCCTGCCTCTGGTCATGAGGTTAGGGAGGAATCACACCTACAGTGTTGTCTAAATCGTAGACAAAAGTTATCTTTCTTGTATGTGTTTTTTATTGGGTCACACTGTCCAATTACAACCAAACCAATGCTTGTAACTCAGTCACATGGACACATGTTGCTCAGTAATTGGACAGGTTTGACAACATCTCAGGAGACTGAGATGAGGAGACTAAAACAATACGTTTAATTTAACTTTAAATGTAGCTAAACACAATGGCGCTGTAATTTCTATGCAAAATTTTACGTATTACACCCTCAGTTCATTTAGTCATGTTAGGCTGTCCAAGCAAGAGGATATACTGGCTGTTAGATGTTAAAATCAGTCTCCAGTGGTGGAAGAAGTAGCCAGATCCTTTACTTAAAGGGGATATATCATGAAAAACTCACTTTTTCAGTACTTGTGCACATACATTTGGGTATCAGGAGTGTCTCTCTGGACCTTCGGCAAGAGTGTTTGACCAAAACGTCTGATCAATAAATGGGGATGCTGCTGAACAAGAGCAGTGTGCGGGATCTTCTTTTCTCAAGACTCGTGATTCTTTCCAACACACCTGCATCTGAGATTGCTGGATGTGTGAATATCTGCTTTGAAAAAACTATAAAATATCAGAAAAATGCTCATTATAAACTGTGAGTTTAATGGTACACTTATTTTATTTATAATATGCATAACTTATTTTACTTAAACTTAAACCTGCACATTAATTCCATGTTAATAAAGTAATCGATAAATCATTTTGTAAAACTTTGGACTGTAGCTGCTGTGTGCCTCCTCCATTGTTTAGGTGCTGTGTAAGGAGGGTGTGAAGAGCTATCGAGGGTACTGGGAGGTGGACTACGATGGCTGGGTGGTGATCGGGGTGATCGGTGAGAACGCACCCAGGAAGGGCCAGGACCCTCGCGGCCCCTGCGGCCTCGGAGAGAACATCAACTCCTGGGGCGCCGGCTGGTCTGGCTCCTGCTACCAAGTCTGGCACAACAGCGAGAATGTGGACGTCCAGCTCCCCCTGACCTCCACGATGGGCATCTACTTGGACCAGCCCGCCGGCATCATCAAGTTCCTCGCGGTGGACGGAGAGGAGGTGCGGCTGATTCACAAGTTCAAAGCCGACATCCAGGAGAAGGTTTTCCCCGGGTTCTGGGTTGGCACAAATTCGTTCTGCCTCATTCGGAAAAATGATCAGTGACACAGTTGAGGGTTGAGCATGAAGGGAGGGATGGGTGGGGGGTCAAGTAGTAAGTAGTAAACCTAAGAAGGTGTCGGGAAAGGAGATGGAGAGCTTGTGATGTTTGGGGAACAAGTGTTGGAGTTATAAAGCAGAACGTTGTGGCATCTTTGTTTGCTTTCTCTGATTGCATGAAGAAAGGTTATTCATCTCATATTATATCCAAAGATGGCTACTTATTTAATTTACTATTGCGTATCTATTTATGTATTTTATTTAAATTAGTTTTAGGCAATGTTTTGTATGTTTTTTTTAACACGCAGGACTTTGCATGTACTTGAGTGCTTGTTTAACTTATCTTTTTTTATGTGCTGAATTTAGTCATTAAATTCAAGTATTGTGTAAAAACACTGATATTGCATTATTTCTGTGTGATACTGTATATCAGGGCTGAGCAGAAATCAGATCACTTCTTAACTTCAGTAGAGTACTGAGGCCCTCTAGAGGCCTTTAATAATATTACATCCTCACACACAAATATACGACGAGTCTTTTTCTCTCTTGGTGTTGCTCCTTTATTTGAAACAAAAGTACTTAACGGAACATTTTTATTGTTTTTGAAATGTCAGAGATGGACATTTGTTCCTTTCAAATCTCTTTCTCTCTCTCTCACAGTCACTTTCTCATTCATTCGGTCATTTCATCAAGATATCTGGAGCAAAAAAAAAAAAAAAAAAACTAACTCAGTATTGATTTACAATCATTCTATCAGTCAGTCATTCATTGGCAAAAGTAAAAGTACAAATAGGCATGTTATGAGGAGGTGCTGGTGTCCTCCGCTCACATTTTGAAAAGCCACAAGCTTCATGTTAATAAACCATTTCTCTGGTTTCTACCCCTTGAAGGAATAGACTGGTGTTTTTTGCGGGTGGGGGGTGAACGTCAACAACTGGCCTGTTGGTCGACTTACCCAGTAGATAATAGGAGCATGCAGGGAAACATCCATGTATTCCTGGGAGATCACTGGCTCTTGTGCTTCATGTTAAAACTTCAGCATATATAATAATGGCAGGGCCATGAGCTAGAGCTGGGAGATGGTTAGCTTAGCTTAGCATAAAGACTGGAAGCAGGGGGAAACAGCTAGCCTGGCTCTCTCTGAAGTTCACAAATACACCTGCCAACACTTTTAAAGCTCACTAGAAACACAAAGAGACATACGGAAATGTCAAAATGTAAATTTTAAGTGGAGTTACATGTAATGTTGGCAAACAACACCCGGGATCATACACAGATTGTTTCCTTGCTCTTCTCAGTTTGTCAACATTACGTGAATGCAGCTTGTAGCCAGAGACGCTGGGCAGATGGACAAGCTGTCAAGAAATAGTTACAGGATGTAACTTGTTAGTTTACATTACTGCTTGTGTACCGAAAAAAAGTATGCAACACGTTAATTAATGAGCTTTAGAGGTGTTGGCAGGTGTATTTTTGAACTTCAGAGAGAGCCAGGCTGTTTCCCTCTGCTTCCAGTCTATGCTGAGCTAAGCTGACTGTCTCTCAGGTCTAGCTCACGCACACAGACATAAGAGATTAAAATGTTAAAACTATTCCTTTAAGCTGGTTTTATATCATGTTTCAGGAGCGTGACCAAACTGCCACTCTTTGCCATGTATCGTTTAAGGTAAAATAGCATTTAGCATGCAGCACTGAGGCCAACAATCGACCGGGTACAGATGGCTGCTCCCCAAATTCTCATCAATTCACAAGTGATTTTACCAAAAGGGCAAACCTTATCTGCACACAAGGTGCGTAACAATTAGCCAGTTAGCCTACTATACACCCTGTTTTAGTGTCCTTGTTGGTCAGTGCAGTGGGGGCTACCACACACACGTCTTGAGGTCCAATCCTAATGTAGTGTTGTGGGATGTGTAGTAGCTGGTATTGTGACATGTGTAATGACGAGGTGGGAGGGGGGGTGTGGTGTTGAAAATGTTATTAGTGTTCATAACAACATTTCTTTCTCCTTCGAAGCATGTGCCGTTAATTTTGGTTAGTGAGAAATAAATGGAGGTACTAGCTTTTACGCTGTTTCACATCCTGCACGTCACATCTGCCAACCGACCCGGGTCTCCTACCGCCACGACGACCTTCATCTCTCCCTCTATCCCTTTCTCTTTCTCTCTACTCGCCTCACTCTCAGTGCTTGAGGGAGAAGTCCCCTGTGTTGAGACGGGGCCGAGGCAGGGCCCCAAACATTTCCGTCCCATCATTGGCTCCGGGGGCCAGCAGGGCCTTCATACTGGCAGCGATGTGATCCAGGTCAGCACAGCCCACCTGAAAGACAAACCCTCATGTTAACATGACACAGGAGGGAGTACACAGCCACTGGTATGGTTGATACATCCAAGCACTTTTATATATATATATATATATATATATATATATATATATATATATATATATATATATATAAGGTGGTTAAAAAGGAGAACATCTGGACCGAAATGAAATGAACTCTGTTTGTGTGCTAACTTCTTGTCGGATTGTTTTTCATTCTCGATTTGTAAAATATTTGCCCGGTACGACCTTGCACAATTGTCACACACACTTTTACGGTCACATGAACTGACGGAGCGGTCGTGGTCATTAGTTGGCGCATCAGAATACTGACAACTGAATAGTTGCTTTGTCTTGGTCTTCAGACAGCATGAAATATGTCAACTGAAAACTAAAAAAACAACAGCTCGCTTGATTATCAATTATTTTATTTTCTAACTTTCAGGATGTCTGCTTTTGAATTCAAATCAGGGTGATGGAAACTGATTACATAGTAAACATTCTTCCAAGTTAACTTGCTCCGCAGCAGGATAAGTTACCATGGTGATCTACCCTTGTTCGAATTAAGTCAACTTCATGTTATCAAATTTGAGTTGAGCGCAAAGACAGCTGGTTAACCCACTAATCTCCTAGCTGTCCTCGACCACAGACATTTTGAGTCGACTAAAACTCATACAATTTTGATGACTAATCGATTAGTTGATTTAATCGACAGATCTGTAAAATTGAGTTTCTCCACAAAGAATCGAACAAAATCACCACTTATCTTGCGTTTACCAGAGATGCTCTCATAGGTTTCTTATGAATAAGTCATTCAGCATGAAAAAAGCATAAAAAATGACTAATCAGCTACAACCAACACCAAAACAACCGATTAATCGACTAATCGACTAAGAGGGGGCAGCCCTATTCCCAGAACATTTTAATCTTTGCACGCAAACCAGCAGCTATGCCTTTTTGTACAATTACATGTGCTCACCCGTTCTCCACTGTTGCCTTCTCCTTGAGCTCTGCCTCCTCTGCAGCCCCACACGGGCACAGATACAGGCAGCGAGCGGGCCAGAGCCATGGGGTTGGCATGACGGGACGAGTACGCAGGCAGACCCATAGACATGCCACGCGTCGGCGGAGGAGCATCCTCGCTCAGAGAGCCTGTCAGGTAGAAAAATGCATGTGAATAATGCACCAATGTGGATCCGAGCACAGTATGTGACTACCTACAGTAAGCACGCCAAAATCTTACCATCAGTGCTCTCCTCCTCCCCGTCGGACTCGAAGAACGGCTCGCAGTCCCTTGACAGAGAGTCCTCGTCCATGGAGAAGACACCTGAAGCAAAATGATGAGAAATCCTCAGTGTGGATGCACATCAAAGCATTTAGATACACAGATGAAC